>NC_056727.1:1135446080-1135473580 GCF_019279795.1 Protopterus annectens | reverse complement strand
GTCTGCTGTTGTTTCCTACAAGGGGTATGGCACTGTGGTGACACATTGACTGTGTCATGTCCTGGGTACAGCTGAACACAAGTAACAGGTCTGTATAACAGTTACTGCATGTGCCACATAGCTGATATGTCTGAGGGCTGTATACAAGTGAGTGCATGGTGGCTGATGTGAACAGCCCATCTACAGTGGACAATGGTAAGTGTACTGGGTGGCACATACCACATGTTAGTGTATAACACACACACACACACACACACACACACACACACACACACACACACACACACACACACACACACACACACACACACACACACACACATACACACACACACACACACACACACACACAGACACACTTTGGTGTTGATGCAATACATAGAGAATACTGTACACATGGATGTACTTAATTTTTCAGTGAACCCATTTTAGCCTATGTAATTCCACCAAGGCAAAATAGCCAAAACATCAGTAAATAATCAGTCTGCTAGTTTAATGTCATTGACAATGGTACAGACAGGGTATATGTCTCCTTCCCCAATGTAGTGCAATCCTGGAGTTGATAAATATAGGTGTGCTGGTGTGGGTGGCACAACCCTCCACTTTGGAGGATGTAGGGTGGTGTAGAACTGCACATAGTGTGATTGACAACTACTTAACCTGTTAACATAAACTGTACAGTATTACAGCAGACTAAGTGGGGGGTATACACACAATAACCCCAATGAGGGTGGCTGTGTCCACAACATCCACACCCAACTATATATACCAACTCCAGTATCACTGTACAGCTATACTCTGCTTAACATACAAGGCCATGTCAAACCCAGAGCTGTTGGACATGCTACACATAAAGAAATCCCAATTTCTCAGAGAGACATGCTCCAGGGATCTAAACCTTGTCATCACAATGAACAAAACATGCTAGAGGAATAGGTTACTGACCCAGAGACTCCCCAGACTCTGGAATAGACTGCCAATACATGTCAAGCAGAGCACCTCTTTGGCCCTCTTCAAAAGGAACTTTGATGATTGAATGGGAGATAGGAAATTCACCCCGGGTATCACGTCAGTCGCCCTGCTAGATGGGGTCCAGGGAAGTAAATACTGTGGGAATAAATAGCCAGGGAATTGTTATGGCTAGGCTTGTATAGGCCCTAGGGCTGATAGCCTAGTACCAACCTATGAACCTATACAGTGGGGAAGAGGGCATTTACACATCTACTACTAGTTTTGATAGAATGAATTTCCACAAGATGATTCCTTTGAAATGTTAGCATTTGCCAGTCAGTTCTCAGACAGATGACCTCCTGGGACATGTATTTTCTGAAAACTGAAGTAGATCCCTTCACATACACACACACTTACTTGGCAACACTGAGAGAAGAACCCCTACCTAGGTACTTATTGCTACTAATGTGTTTGGCCTTAATTGCACACACCACACAGCTTTTAGGATGAGGTATGTCCCGAGTTTCTTGTTAAGTGATGAACATCACCAGGCCTTGTATAGTATGGTAATGGGGAATGTACTGGGTGTTAATGAATATATATATATATATATATATATATATATATATATATATATATATATATATATATATATATACACTGACAAACAGATAACAGTCATAGACACATCTGAGAGACCTGGGTTAATCAGTGCTAACTACTTGTCAGTGAGTCCATTCTGTTACAGATAATTTGCACACAACACGTGCATCATTGGGCTGGATAGTGTAATCGGTTACCTGTATGGTTGATGGTGACAGTGGTCCTCATACAGTGGACCTTGGGACATGTATTGGAGGTACCATGGTGTAAAGTCAGTATACCCAGCACCCACACCCCACATTAGATATTTTACTCACTGAAACCCATGATAATACTCTGACATACCCACAATCACACATTGACCAGGACTGCAATACAACCCCTTGTTTATCTCATTAGTGCAACTACAGGGATATGCATTTATTGCACATGCCACATGGATAGTAGGGTGATGGTTTGTCATGGCTCTCCTAATGTCAGCATCACCACCATCCTTTATACTGTATGGACAGGTGTATTGTATTTGGAGAATGTGGCCTCAGAATGCTCTGTCCTGCAAATATACACACTTGCACACATACATACACTTGCCAGGACTCAGAGGGTAACCCATGCCAATCTACCCATTTGTACAGCAGTGTTGTGCTGGTACTGCAAGCTCCAGGTAGCCCATAGGGTGAAGAGTGTAACAAGGTACATTTAATGTCCATTACACCAGCAGCCATTTCTAACTATGGCAACGGGGGGTGTAGTGCGTGAGAAGGCCCTCAGGGTATTATCAACTACAAGTTTACAAACACACAGACACTGTTATTCTCAGTAATGCACACTGACACATTTGTCAGTGTGCATTACTAAGAATAACAGTGTCAGAAATGCACATTGACACATTTGTCAGTACTGGGGTCTAGACGTGCAGGTGTTCCTAGGTGTGTACCAGGATATTTTCCATGGAGAGATGAGAAGAGTAGGGGCTGTGAGTACAGTGGTATCATGCCACCTGACATTTGTCAACAGGCCATTTATCAACTGATGCCACATGAGTGATCCTCAGGGTGACAGTTAAATGCAACATCCAATCATCTGGTTGTCTCTTGCAGAGGCCAGTGAGGTGCTCCAAATGAGATGTATGCAATATATATTACATAACATGACCAGTGTCTGGGTTGGAGACCTGTACCCAAGCATTTTGTTTGACTGTGGTAGTCTAGTTGAGGTATCCATGGCATGTGGTGCATACAGGGTGGGGTTTCCTAGCTGTGGCATTCATAACACAGCTGGGCAGACATGTCGGTGTCAGTCAAGCATAGATTGCCTGTAAGCACCCAAGATGGATGCCTGACATCTGCACATCTGTACACAGGACAGACAGAAATCAGCTAACCAACAGGTTATGCATTAGGATGAGTGTTTTGACAGATAGACATCTGACACTGATAGGTATGCCATTACTACATGACAGCAGCCCTCAGTGACATGTCCTATATACATAGTAGTCTACAGTTAATATCCACATATCAGATCAATATCCAGTAGCAAATACTTAATAACACACAGCTCACACACCAAGAACACAATAGTCAGTACTCAGAGTCCATCTTTGCATGCAGGGGTGTATGGTTTGAGTACTACAATCTGCAGTCTACTCTTACTTGGGAAAGAACTGTTAACAGTAGTAACGTAATGATACAATACATGCAAGTGTGACTGCATATAACCTGGGATACCACCCATGTATGAAACACATACAAATGGAAAAGATTGTTGTACTAGCCATATATACTCAGGTGCCCCATACAGTATACTAACACCCATTGCTACTGCAATCACAGCACATAGAAGCATGTTATGTACATGGAATTAAATACACTTATTAAAGATGTAATTACCCTGCTATTTCATCAGACTGGAATGTGATCACTGGTTACCAGGGCTGGTGTAAGCAATGCTTAAATATAAATGCTAAACAGATTTGTGCACGGGTAAGCGAAGCCTACACAGTGTAAGCTCCTATTTATTTAACCATATGATAGCACCACTTACCGTCAGGCAAAGCCACGCAAACCTGCTTAAAGCTGCTCAAAACTGCTTTAACCACTCTGTATCCAACACTCCTTGTTCTGCCTAGCAACAAACTAAACAGCCCTTGCAGGTCTTGAACCCAGGACAGGACTCTATACACTATAGTCACAGCAGTTAACCACTCAGCTATCACATCTTTGAAGATGTTTGTTGCTTTTTTCTATATATCTCTCAGTACACATACTGAATAGTAGTGAACAACTGCTTTGACTTCTACAGTTGTGTAGTACTTGTTAGTGAAAATAGTGTTGAATCAGTATATTGTTATATATAAATATACACATATCAGATAAGTATGGTGGAATACATCTGGTAAGGTATATACAACACTCATGTTTACACATAACAAGGATATTGGTATATATATATATATAAATATATATATATATATATATATATATATATATATATATATATATATATATATATATATATCTACATACACATATATATTTTTATATATATATATATATATATATATATATATATATAAGATGTTTGTTCTTTTCCAAGTAAGAGTAGACTGCAGATTGTAGTACTCAAACCATACACCCCTGCATGCAAAGATGGACTCTGAGTACTGACTATTGTGTTCTTGGTGTGTGAGCTGTGTGTTATTTATACATGTCCCAAGGTCCACTGTATGAGGACCACTGTCACCATCAACCATACAGGTAACTGATTACACTATCCAGCCCAATGATGCACGTGTGTGTATGATAAATAATAAATTTATATATTTAATAAAATAATAAATTTTAATTAAATAGTAAATTATAATAAATGTCTGGTATTTGTAATTATATATATATATATATATATATATATATATATATATATATATATATATATATATAAACATAAACATATGCCCATAACATGTAGTGGAGTCATACCTCAGCATCAATAGTCACAACCTCTTAGTGCAAGGGGATGTCATGTAGGTATTGCAGGTATAAAAGTAGAATGTTGCTACAGTAACAGGGGTTGTGTTAACAGACATGTTGTGTGGGAAGTCACTTCTGATACTGACATGTACGCCATCAGTTACTGAAAGACATCATAAGATCATTATAGTGATCCACAGTAATGATCCTGCGGAGTACAGCAGAGATATGACTAATAAACATGGACAGTCTGACACAATCTGGTCAGTCCAGAGGTGTACACAGAACATTTTAGTGCAAGACGTGTGGACCAAGCCTAACAAAGTGGATGTTTTCTGCCATGTAAATGGGGATATCACAAAAATACTGGAGTAGATAAGCTCACACAGTTGATGTATTCACACACTCCTGTCTGTCCTAACACATATTCACCGGAGGAGCAGAGGTCCCAAGCCCACATATCTCCCACTAGTTAGTGACATCCATCTTTACAGCATCCCACTGCTTTCTCAGAAATACACAGCAGTTATGGTGGCCAGGCAACAGCTCATCTGACAAATATCTGGACGTAACATCACAATAGGTAAATACACTGAGCTGCTAGGCATGTCACAAAGCACTGTGCAAACTACAGGCAGACTGCCACAATACTGACCCAAGTTTCCTATGGGGGAATACACATGTACTTGCAAATATAGCAGGCACTACAGGCATGTAACACCACAGAGTAACAGACACCAGCATGAAAGTGCATACCCACAACCAATCTGAACACAGTCACAGTCACATTATGTTAAGCCTAATTAATATTACAGTATATGGACTGTGTGAACAAAACCACTCTCATATGTCTCACTCACACAGTAACCCTACATATACTGGGCTAATACACAGTGTATTCTGATACCTGACTGTGGTATGGGACATGTGTCAGTCTGGCCCTACAAACATGTACGCCGATAGGGTACCATAAACTGGAGCACTATGCAACATCAGATAGAATAGAACCAAGAGCAATACCATCTACCACAGTCTGCACACAGGCCAAGTAACATATTCACAATACACACTCTGTCAACAATCACCATAAGTACACAGACCTCACTACTGTACACACTACAACAGAATGTCCAGGTTTTGTCCTCATATATAAGGCCTACTGTACATAACATATCTAGCAGTCTGATATCTCACTGGCTTGTTATCAGGTATGATGTAATAATGATGTACTGTACATATGTACCTCTCACTGCATGACATATAGACAAAGGGTGACAAACTTGGAGGCGGAGGCACAAACACAGGGCCAATATTGACATAATGCTGTGATAAACTGAGACATTTCCTGGTGTAAAGGGTTTGTTGTGACATATCTCTTCTGAGAGATATGAAGTCAGTAACTCACATGGATGTCACCATGTACTGACTGCAATCATCAGAGTATGCTACTGCATATCTAAAGATAGAAAATATGTGAGTAACACAACACATGTAAGACTCCAAACTCTGGCCAACCTGCAGATAGCCCTACAGGTGAGAGATTCCTTAACCACATAACACTGTCATGCCAGACTTTAAATCATGTAGAACAGCCATATCCACACAAACCCTGTTAAACCACATTACTTCAAATGTAGAACAGCAATACTTACATTCTGTCCCCATGTGTGGAACACCCGCTTCTGTTTGTTGGCCTGTCTTCACAGTGTATGTTGTAAGAGGTATTTCCAACTACCCTCTGTGATACTGTTTGTCAAACACCCAAAGGTCGACACCGACATGAAGTGCTTAGTTATAGGAGTGTGTTTCCATGCAATTGGCTATAGGAATGATACCACAGCTGTTCCACATGCAATTAGCAAGTGGGGGACTGTAATTGATGCACAGGCCATCAGCTGATCATGAGCATTACTTACAAAACTCAAGCTTCTGCCTGTGCAAAACAGATGTAATTTTCCACCTCCACCAGAGAGGGGCAGAGAGAGAGAGACACAGAGACAAAGTAAGAAAGGAAGGGAGTAACAGAGTAAGAGCCAAGCGTGTTTGTGTATGATCCATGAGTGGAGAGTGGTATCTCATTATTATAACAGTTGCCTATATTGTTTACTAATCCATACTGTCACATAGTAATTGCACATGGCTGTACACATTTATGGCTGAGGATTGTCTACAACAACCTCTACAGTGTTTGAAAACTGTTGGCCTTGTAATGTGGACAATGGGACATATAGGTCCTCAACAAAATGATGTAACAAAACCACACTGCAATGGATCCTGTCACACCAACACCCACCCAGGATACTGATCACACACACAAACACACACTTGCCAGTATGGAGTTTCAAACCCCTTCCTGACTGTGTATTGCTATTACAGTGTTATGCAGTTATTGCACATGCCATGGAGCTTATATGTTGGAGAGTTGTCCAAAGGTATCTTTGAAGGTGAGTGACATCAGCAACAGTGCTAATGGAGGGATAAGGGATGTGTAGTATGTGTGAATGTCCACAAAAGCAGGTATCAATGAAGGCACGCACACACTCTTTCAGGGAAACACACACATTATCACAGTTGGGAGGATCAGGATTAGAACTCCTACTTAACTAGTTTGCTACATTACAGTATTATGCAGTTATCAAAAGTGCCACAGAGCTTATATGGTTGACATATGGCCAAAGGGTTATTTCAAGGTGAATGACATCAGCAGGCATGCTAAAGTAGGGCAATGGGAGGAGTAGTGATTGTGAATGGCTTCAAAATCATTAATCTTTACTCACAGACACACACACACATACACACACACACACACACGCACACACACACACACACACACACACACACACACACGCACACACACGCACACACACACACACACATGCACACACACACACACACACACGCTCACTTGTCAGTACTGAGATGCATAGGTTCTTTGCCTCACAGGTGTGTAGTAGGTGAATGGGCCTGAAGGCTGTACAAGAATAGGCAAAGGGAATACCTTAGCATCAGGCCACATGATAATGGTCTCCAGTGTGGCTCAGGGGTGTAGTCCCTGGAGTGGTACCCACAGGTGGGTATTGTATTCGCCCTCCATTCATCTGGGTTACTATTGTGGGTGGCCAGTGATGTGCATTGCTTCCCATGTATGTGATCTATATTCCATAACATGGACAGTGTCTGGGTTATGCACATGTCCCGCACACATGTTCTTTGACATGTGGAAGTGTACTTGAGGTCTCTGGGGAATGTTCTGTGTACAGATTGTTATCTTCTAATGTAGCATTTCTGACCATTTGGGGAAACCTGGCTATGGAACTGAGGTCATGCTTGTACGTATATTGGCATGATACAGGTATTTAGTGGAGTTAGTGGCATCTTTCCATACAGGGCATATGTATAAAGCATGGTATTCCCTTTGTGGGTTACATTTGCAGACTCTACAGTTGTTGAAGGCATCTAGTGGGGAACATAGCAAATGGACCACTGTAAGCATTTATTTACCTACTGTAGGGATGGAACAGGTTGCCATGTCCTTTTACTTGATGGATAACACACAGTCAGGAGATGTAACACATCACAGTACTTTCTGATGTCAGTGGCACTGTTGTGGTCAACAGGCACATAGTCCACTGCAATCACACCATGGTTATGATCTGTGAGGCAATATGCAGGGAACTACCAATATAGTGGTTGTTGCCTAGCCAAGTGTGTTTGTGTATGAGACATGGGTGGAGAGTGTTCTCTGAGTAATACAAGGGTTGCCTATATTGTTCACCAATCCATAATATCACACTGTAGGGCTATGGATTGTCTACACCAGCCTCTCTGGTGTTTGACATCTGTTGTCCTTTTAAGGTGGACATTGTGACAAATACTAGGTCCTCAATATAATAATTTAGCAAAACCCACCTCACAATGCATCCTGATGTCCTTCAAGAATGCAACTGCAGTCATAACATGTGGGTTGTCCTGCCTCAGGCAGCCCTCGGTCGGCCGGATTCCAAAGTCCGGGCCCGACGTCGGCTGATGTCGCACCTCTCTCCGACGTCAGAGTGGCTGGAGTACATAAGCATCAGCCGACGCCATTTTCTCCAGTCTTTCTTGCCGCGCGGTGCCCGAAGCAGAAGCAGTTCGCAAGTGCCGGTCGGTCAGCTCCTGTATTCTTTGATACCGAAGTCATCAAAAAAGCTAAGTACCCCATTGGGGACCTTTTCTTGCCTCAGCCGATGTCAGAAATTACTGAAAAAGTTAACAATTGTCTTTCTTGTGGTAAACAAATACCTCATAAGGATTTCCACTCTTACTGTCTTCCTTGCCTTGGCCCAGACCACGACGTCTCGGCCTGTGTAGCCTGTGCTCGCTTCAACAGGCGCACTCTCAGGCGCCGGGCGGAGTTCGCTGAAGATTTTTTCGCTGATAAATTTGCTTACACCATGCCGTCGGAACTTCCGACATCGCAAACTCCCAAGAAGCGAAAAGACCGGGACCGACATCCTCGGCCCGCGTCTACCACCGACTCCACGCCAAAACCTAGCTCGAGTGCTCCGGTTCCCTCTGAGACGGTCTCTCCACCGCTCCGAACCGAAGACACCACATTACCGACGACTCTGATTACGGACGTCACTCCGACGCCAGTTATCGATTTTCCTCCGGATACTGAAACCGAGGAAATGCCCGAGACCATTGCTGTAGACAAGGTCACTCCTGCACGTGGAGCTGCCAGGCCTCCTATGGCCATGTCTATTAAGGCCTACACTAGGGCTAAGGCAGCCAGCAAAACAAAGCATATTACTACTAAAACCTTACCTCAGCCTACTCCAGAGACACAAATTATGTCCATGGCTGCTGACTTAATTTCTATGATTAGAGGTTCACAGGCCCATCCTGAGAGAGGATCCCAGCCCCCTTCTGATAAAAGGCCCCGGGTTGAACCCTCTGACCCTATTCCTTCAGATGAAGATTCTGAGGGCTCTGTCCACTCTGATAGCCAGGAAGAGCTCTTCCAGACCTATGAGGACTCGGATGCAGAAGATTCCATCCCCTCGGCCTCCCCTCCTGAGGATATTTCTTTTGGGGAAGTTCTGCACACCATGAGGGAACATTTCAAGTGGCAAGGACAGGAATATTCTGATTCCAGGAAACGCCTTAGGACTTTCCTTAAGAAGCCCCAGCACAGGCCCTTAGCTATTCCTTCTGTACTTGATGTTTTGGATGATTTATATTCTGACTCTAGTGCTACCCCTGATTCTCTTCCTCCTGCTCCAGCCAAGCCAGACAGGTTTTACAGGGTCCCAGAAACTCATTCCCATTTATTCAGGGCCCATACTGCTGATTTGGAAACTATTTCACAGGGGCCTAAAGGAGTTTCAGCTTCCACCTCTAAAAATCCATTGCCCTCCAACAGGGAAGCTAGGTCATTAGAGAGATGGGGCAAAAAGGTTTACACATCCATTACCTTATCTATGAGGGCTATGAATTGCCTTTTTCATATGTTACAATATCAGGATTTCCTGTTAGAAGATTTACAAAAAACATTAGCCACTCCTGATCCTTTAGACAGGAAGACTTTGCAGGAAGCTGTACATAACACTCAGCAAGTAAGCAATCACTTCCTGCAGCAGGGGCGGCTCGTGGCATAGGGCTGCCGGACTGCAGCCCCCTCAAAAATAAAAAAGAAAAAAGAAAAAACAAATGAAAAATAAAAAAAAAATATTTTTTTTAATTTCGCGGACTTCGCGCATAGACCGAGTCCCGACTTATCGGTTTATGCGCATGCTCAAGGCAGCCCGGCACTGGAGTTTGTGTATGGTGCTTGTGCTTTACTGGAGAGTGTGTGTGTGTGTGTGTGTGTGAAAATGCCCCAGGTGCTTATGGTGGTGTGGTAGGGAATGCCTCCGGCTTGAACCCTGTACCCTGTATGCAGGTGTTAAAGACTTGAGTTCCCTACCCACCACCATTTGTAAAAAAAATTCAGATTTTTACCTCATATTCGATCTGATCTGTTCCTCATAATATCTGTGGTTTGTAAATGTTGCAATGCTTGATATTTGATGGTGTAGTAGTAGCATTGTTGCCTCACAGCTGCAGGTTCTTGGGTTTGATTCTTGGCTGGGGTTCCTTCTTTGTGGGGTCTGTATCTTCTCCCTGTGTTTGTGTGGGTTTGCTTTTGTGCCCTCCCATGTTACAAAGACATGTCTGCATTATTTCTTCCTGGGCCTCTGCTGAAAATTGTTTATTTGTTCCAAGTCAGACTGTCCTGATTAAAAATGTTAAATAAAATTGATAGGCATTTGAATTTCAGACTTAAGGGTTTCTGAATGTTTAATTCCTTGCGTATTTGATGGTGCAGTGGTAGTATTGTTGCCTCACAGCTATAGGTTTTCTGGTTTGATTCTTGGTTGGGGTGGCTTCTGTGTGGAGTCTGCATCTCCTCCATGTGTTTGTGTGGATTTGCTCTGGTGCCCTGCCATTTTACAAAGACGTGTCTGCAGTTTTAATCCCTGCTGAAAATTGGTTTTGTTCTGTCCGCAGTAAAATTGACAGGCATTTGAATTTCAGACTTCAGGTTTCTGAATGTTTAATTCTTTGCATAATTGATGGTGCGGTGGTAGTATTGTTGCCTCACAGCTATAGGTTTTCTGGTTTGATTCTTGGTTGGGGTGGCTTCTGTTTGGAGTCTGCATCTCCTGCCTGTGTTTGTGTGGATTTGCTCTGGTGCCCTGCCATTTTACAAAGATGTGTCTGCAGTTTTAATCCCTCGTCTCTGCTGAAAATTGTTTTGTTCTGTCCGCAGTAAAATTGACAGGCATTTGAATTTCAGACTTCAGGTTTCTGAATGTTTAATTCCTTGTATAATTGATGGTGCAGTGATAGTATTGTTACCTCACAACTATAGGTTTTCTGGTTTGATTCTTGGTTGGGGTGGCTTCTGTCTGCATCTCCTCCCTGTATTTGTGTGGATTTGCTCTGGTGCCCTGCCATTTTACAAAGACGTGTCTGCAGTATTAATCCCTGCATCTCTGCTGAAAATTGTTTTTGTTCTGTCCGCAGTAAAATTGACAGGCATTTGAATTTCAGACTTCAGGTTTCTGAATGTTTAATTCCTTGCAGATTTGATGGTGCAGTGGTAGTATTGTTGCCTCACAGCTATAGGTTTTCTGGTTTGATTCTTGGTTGGGGTGGCTTCTGTTTGGAGTCTGCATCTCCTGCCTGTGTTTATGTGGATTTGCTCTGGTGCCCTGCCATTTTACAAGGACGTGTCTGCAGTATTAATCCCTGCATCTCTGCTGAAAATTGTTTTTGTTCTGTCCGCAGTAAAATTGACAGGCATTTGAATTTCAGACTTCAGGTTTCTGAATGTTTAATTCCTTGCAGATTTGATGGTGCAGTGGTAGTATTGTTGCTTCACAGCTATAGGTTTTCTGGTTTGATTCTTGGTTGGGGTGGCTTCTGTGTGGAGTCTGCATCTCCTCTCTGTGTTTGTGTGGATTTGCTCTGATGCCCTGCCATTTTACAAAGACGTGTCTGCAGTATTAATCCCTCGTCTCTGCTGAAAATTGTTTTGTTCTGTCCGCAGTAAAATTGACCGGCATTTGAATTTCAAACTTCATGTTCTTCAGAATACATAGTAGCACAACCTTTTTTTCTAGCAATTTTCTAAGTTTATAAGATGAATATTTTAAATTTGTCCCTATTTTTGGGACTGTATTCCCCCATTATTGGCTTCGTCCAGGTTTTTGTGCTAAGGTTGACAGCTATGGCAAGAACTGAATTCACTAAATATGGACTGTAGAATTGTGCATATTTACTGATAAAGGTGCACTGTAGAATTGTGCATATTTACTGATAATGGTGGACTGTAGAATTGTGCATATTTACTAATAATGGTGGACTGTGGAATTGTGCATATTTACTAATAATGGTGGACTGTAGAATTGTGTATATTTACTAATAATGGTGGACTGTGGAAGTCTGAGTAGACTTTTTATGATAAATGTTCTCAACTGGGCAGTTTTGCCATTATGGGTGCATATGTTTTGTTTCATTGCTTACTGGAAAAATGTTCAAAACAAATTTAAAACACCCTCTAACAAGTGTACTGTATTGTACAAGGAATATAATTTTTAGTACAATGAGGAAGGTGTATCAAAGAGCACATGTATGTTTCATATGCAAGGGGCCTATGATTCGAAAACAGCCCAAAATTAATCTTTATCTGCCACTGGCAAAATGTATTTTCTTTGAATGTGGGTTTCAATGAATGTGAGTTTCAAGGGCAGAGAAGTTTTAATGCTAAGTTTTCATTGTGAGACTGCATTGCTTTGTTTAACAGATGACTTAATGTTTGTGCTGTAAAATACAAAATAAAACTTTCAAATGAAGTCCAATCATTGAAGTAAAGCAGTATGCACATTAGTGTTTATGGTAAATGGAGTGAAATAGCCAAGTAATGGTTAATTGGAATGGCTGCAGAGGCTCCAGTTCAACCATTATTTTGTCAGGGGGGGGGAGGGCAGCAAACTCAGACAGGCCCAGCTGAACTATACCTCCCAACTGTCCAGATTTTCAAAGAATGAATAGATTTTTGCTTCTTATTTTTGGTTTGTTGTTCATAAAATTTGTAGTTTTAATTCCTAAATGATTTGCCAGAAGTCACTAAATAATAAGTTTCAGACTTCATAACCTTCATAAAAATGCATGTTAAAGTAAGAGCCGTTCTATCAACTGTCTCAATTTATACAAGAGCAATTTTTAGTACTGTTTATACGTGCCCCCAATATATTTGGCCTTGTTCAGATTTACTGCATTAACAGGTTGAGAGGTACATGCAAATAAATTGCTTTATAGAATTAGGCATAGCCAACCTCTCAACTGTCCCCAATTTTTGGCTCAAAATGTTGCTCTTCCCCTAATAATCCCTCCATAAAATAGCAATTTTGGAAGAAAACATGGAGGGTTTACAATTAAGAAATAACTGTAATAATCAAAGTTATAGATTACTTGAAATGCATGTAGATTCTTTTATTTTGTCAGCTGCTCAAGGTAGCAGTACTAATATTAAAGTGTCCCTTCTTTGACAGGTAGAAGCTGTATTGTGTGTCTATTTTATATTTTTGCATCACATTTTTGGTCCATTTTTCATAAAATTGTGTTTTTTGGCAAATTAGTGACAAATCACTAAAGACTGAAGTTAGAAAATGACAGACATTTGAGTTTCAGATTTTATACCCTTCAGAAAATTCATACTAATGCAAGACCTATTCTATTATCTTTCTAAGTTTATTAGAGCAATATTTAAAAATTGTCCTTATTGTTGTGCCTCTGTCCCACTTCTGTGTATGGCTTTGTCCAGATTTCTTGCTCTTGAAGTTGAGAGGTATGACAAATGTGTCAGGGCCATCACAGTCAGCCAGAGAGATTTCAAACTGTGACATGCTTGTTGCACCCCACTCCCCCATGTAGTGACTCTGGATGTGTCCAAGCAAGGCAAGGAGTAGTTGTATCTACCTTGGATGGGGAGGACGCACTGCATAAGTACTACAGTGGCTTTTCATCTGTCCTTGATTTTGCAGAATGGTCTGGTTTCTGTCATATTTTGTACTGTTGATTTATGCTTATTACTCAAAGTGCCTGTTGCTCTGTGTTTAAGTAGCAATGCTTTAATGACCATAAGGTAAGCTTGTCTGACATCGTAAGATGCAAGTAAGCTTTAATAAGCATACTGTTAAAGAATTGCCAACATTGAAAGCCTTTCTGTTGTTGCCATGCAGAGAATACTTGACTAGATAATGTATAAGCCTTGGGTATTAAAGGACAGGATTCCATTATTTTAAAAAGCTCATTACACTTGTTGGAGACTTCCAGTCATCTCTACAGGCTTTACCCGTAAACTAAACAGAATGCCAATCATGTGTGGTCCATAACCTGTACAGTAATCCTTTAAGCAATGTATCTTGAGCTTGTTTCTTGTTTGCTTTTCATTTTTACTTTTATCATGTTTTCCCCATGAAACAAGTTGTCAGGCAGCAGGTCTTTTTTGGATAAGAAACATTTTTACAAGTGGGGCATCACATAGATTTCTACTTTCAGCATGTTGCTTGGTACTTTAATAATGCTGAATATATTATAATTAGAACTGCAGTGCAAGGAGAAGTGGTTTGAGTTGAGTGCTTCTGGTTTTTCTTATACTTGATTTTGACTGGCATTCCAGTAATGTATTTAAAAAGTAATTTATTTTTTCATGCCTCACAACCTTTTGTTTCCATCTAGATATTAAGTAAGCTGTCATGCAGCCAATGCATTGAAATATTTTTATTCTTCTACACTTATTTTTGTCTTGATTGGACTTTCATAATGATGGTTTGCCACCCAGGGCAGCGTATTTAATTAAAGTTAGTTTTTTTGTGGTTTTGTGCATAGCTCCTCCCCTTTATAGTTGACCACACCCCTTCCCTTTGACCCCGCCCATTCAGCGTCTCCTGCAGCCCCCCTGTGATTTGAAGTCACCAGCCGCCACTGTCCTGCAGTGTGGATATGATGCACTGGAAGCTTCATGTAGGGCAGCTATGACAGGGGCAGTCATTCGTAGACATGCGTGGTTAAAAGATCAACCTCTACCAGATCATGTAAAAGCAAAACTTCTGGATGCACCTTTGGAAAAGAACAAGCTTTTTGGTGCTAATGCTAAGGATGTGTTAAAGACCATTGAAGAAAAAGCAAAATCAGTTCAGACGGTGAAAGATTTCCTCCAGGTTCAACCCCCCAGATTCAGTAGGAATTGGCCTTCTAAAAACTGGTCCTTTCCTAATCCAGAAAAGTTTCAAAGGGGTAAGAACAGACGTGGCCGAGGAAGAGGCCAATACAGAGGCCCTTACAGGGGACGACAATGGCAGCCAGGAAACCAAAGAAGTGATGCAGGGGTTTCACCTGCCCCACAACCACAATCTCAATGACTTTCCTCTACTACCGCCTACCAGGGAACAAATAGAAGCTCCCTTGGGAAATTATCTCTGTTTGCAGAAAATTGGCACAGACTGACAAAGGACAAATGGATTTTGGACATTATAGACCGAGGGTACAGGTTCCATTTTCATACCTTGCCAAGAAAACAAGGCATGCCAAACCTACCACAAAACCAGAGGGCAGAGGCTATCAAGCAAATCACTCTGCTGACTTGGATGAAAGCAATAGAAAGAGTTCCACAACAAGAACAAGACCAGGGGTTTTACTCAAGACTGTTCCTTGTTCCAAGAAAAGAATCTCAATGGAGACCAATACTGGACTTGTCCGCATTAAATACCTTTCTCATAGTACCAAAGTTCAGAATTCTGACTCTACAGCAACTCCTTCCCATGCTGGGCAAGGGGTCTTGGCTGATTACTCTGGACCTCAAGGAGGCATACCTGCATGTCCCTATCAGACACAGCTGCAGAAGATACCTCAGATTTCTTGCAGGGCCAGAGCATTATCAATTCTCAGCATTGCCATTTGGCTTATCTACTGCGCCCAGAGTATTCACAAAATGCCTGGCTTCAGTAATTGCTCATTGCAGGCTCCAGGGGATACAAATTTACCCGTACCTGGACGACTGCCTCATACAAGCGGACGACAAATTGATGTTGACAAAAAACTTGGATTATGTCATACGATTACTTCAAGCTCTGGGATACACAGTCAACTTCCAAAAGTCAAGACTGCAGCCATCCCAGCAAATAATCTTCTTAGGAGCCAAACTAGACACAGCCTCTCAGATGGCTTACCTGACAGAAGACAAGCAAGAGAAGTTAACTCATTACTTCAAAGGTTTAGCAAAACTCACCCAGATGACTGCAAGGAGATTCCTACAGGCCCTGGGTTACATGGCATCCTGCATTCTCCTGGTTCCATTAGCAAGACTACACATGAGAAAGCTTCAATGGTACCTAAAAAGCATTTGGTCTCAACACAGCAACAACTTGGAGTCAATCATACCGCTCATTCCATGCCTACAAAAGGAATTCCTATGGTGGGCCTCGGTGAGCCAGGCAAGCACAGGTATGTCATTCAAAAAAACACAGATAACACAGACCATGACCACAGACGCCTCAGACCTTGGATGGGGGGTGCACATGGAAGGCAGGTGTATACAAGGACAATGGTCTCCAAAGGAAACACATCTGCATATAAACCAAAAGGAAATGCTGGCAGTAATGCATGCCATCGAGGCCTTTCAACACCAACATCAGCAAGGCCATTTACTGATACGGACAGACAACACCATTGTGATGTGGTACATAAACAAGCAAGGGGGCACCCACTCTTACCCCCTTTGCAGACTGACAATGCATCTTTGGGAGAAATCACTGAGCCTAAACATCCAGTTACAATCCCAGTTTGTTCCAGGCAAAGACAATGTGTTGGCGGACAGCCTAAGCAGGAATTTCACAGATCCACACGAATGGAGGTTACATCCGAAGGTCTTCACACAACTCACTTCGACATGGGGCAAGCCAGAAGTGGACCTATTTGCCTCTCACCTCAACCATCTTCTACCAAAATTCTGCACAAGGGCATACCATCCAAAAGCTTGGAAAATAGATGCTCTCTCATTCAACTGGAACTTCCTAACAATCTATGCATTCCCACCTCTGCCACTGATGACCTCAGTATTACTAAAGATCAAAGCAGAGAGACCCAAGGGAATCATAATAGCTCCGGACTGGCCAAGCCAACACTGGTACCCACTACTATGGAGCATATGTCACACCAGGAGGTGGGCCCTTCCCCAATGGCCTCTACTTTTGACTCAACACAATTTCGAAACAGTGCATCCAAATCTTCAGACACTGCAGCTAACAGCCTGGGAGATCCCAAAAATAACTTCAACCTATCTCTCTCCAAGGAAGTTCAGCAGATACTAACAGAGGCTCGAAGACCATCCACCAGAAAGGTTTACTTAGCAAAGTGGAAAAGATTCAGCAATTGGAATACCAGCAAGGGACATGATGCATCATTGTTGAACATCCCACTCATCTTGGAATATTTGGCAGATATGTTAAAGAACGGCCTCTCATATTCTTCCATAAAGATACATGCACCTGCTATTTCAGCTAGATACAACACTGATCCTCCTGTTTTTTCACACCCTTTACTAAGACAATTCCTCAGGGGAATCAAGAACATTAAGCCACCAAGAAAGGCCCCAGTGCCAGCCTGGGACCTCAATTTTGTCCTAGAAAAACTGACTCTACCTCCATTTGAGCCAGCAGCTTCAGTTGACTTGCAATTTCTCTCATGGAAGACAGCTTTCCTGTTGGCAATTACCTCAGCAAGAAGGGTTTCAGAACTACAGGCCCTAATGGCAATACCACCATTCATAATTTTTCACAGAGACAGGGTTTCATTAAGGACCAACCCTACTTTTATGCCAAAGGTGGTATCTAGGGTTTCTTTAAATCAAGCCATTCATCTGCCGGCTTTCTTCCCCAATCCTGAGAATAAGGGGGAAAGACTGTTGCATACCTTGGACATTCACAGACAACTTCGATACTACCTGGACAGAATCAAGGCCAGTAGGAAGTCTGAACAACTTTTTGTAGCTTACGCCCCTGCAGTCCAAGGAAAAGCAATTTCAAAACAGACTATTTCGAAATGGATTGGACATTGCATCAGATTCTGTTATTCCTTTCATGGAAAGACTGTTCCAGCCAATGTCAGACCACATTCCACCAGAGCTACAGCCACCTCTACAGCATTCTTAAGAGGGGTGCCTACTAAGGACATTCTAGAAGCTGCTACATGGAGCTCCATGCATACATTCTCCAAACACTACAATCTCCCTCTATACTCCAGATCTAGAGCAGGCTTTGCTTCGGCAGTCCTGCAGGATTTTATTGCCACTCCATCTTTTTCCTAGAGCATTTCTCCTCCCCCAGCTAAGCTATGGTATTCTACCCACATGTTATGACTGAAGTTGCATTCTTGAAGGACATAGTACAGTTTTGTACCTACCATAAATGTAGATGTCCGATAGACATGCAACTGCAGTTGGATTTTCCCTCCCTCCATACCCCTCTATGCCTAGGGTCCACTCCTATCCCTGTTACTCTTAGCTGGGGATATCTGTTATGGTGTATTTGTTTTATTGCTCATTTATTTGTCTGGAATCCTGTTTTTGTCTTCCAATTTGATTACAGCCTTCCTTGGAGGGCACCTGGCATCTGGGGCAAGAAACACTGAAGAAAATGGCGTCGGCTGATGCTTATGTACTCCAGCCGCTCTGACGTCGGAGAGAGGTGTGACATCAGCCGACGTCGGGCCCAGACTTTGGAATCCGGCCGACCGAGGGCTGCCTGAGGCAGGACAACCCACATGTTATGACTGCAGTTGCATGTCTATCGGACATCTACATTTATGGTAGGTACAAAACTGTACTTTCTTACACAATCACAGCAACCTCCACACAGGATACTGATGACACACACACACACACGCACACACGCACACACACACACACGCACACACACACACACACACACACACACACACACACACACACACACACACACACACACACTTCCTAGTACTGAGATTCAACCCCCTACCCAGCTATGTATTGCTACTACAGTGTACCGCATTTATCACATGCACTACGGAGCTCATAGGATGGATTTTTTCCCAAGGTACTTCTAAGGTCACCAACCCTTGTAAATACTGGCATTGGATGATGTAGTGGGTGAGAGATCCCAAAAATAATTTTACCCTAAACAAACCTTTCAATTTGCCATGGGTGAGGTTCAAACCTCTATCTAACAATCTTTATGCACCATTATGTTATGCATTTACCACATGCACCAATGACCTGACATGGTTTAGGGTTGGCAGCAAGTACTTCTAAGGTGGTTGATATCTGCAGGACTACCAAAGTCAGGCTCTGAGATGTGTACTGGGTGTAAATGTGGCCAAAATCTTTGAGGTACACACACAAACACTTTCCACAGATGAAATGCAAACCCATACCTGTGTAGTTACTGCTATTACATTGTTCTGCATTTATGGCACGCACCATGGAGCTTATAGGGACAGACTTTGTCCACAGGGTATTTCTAGGTGATTGGCATCAGCAGGCTTGCTGAAGTAGGGCAATGGGAGGTGTATCGCCTGTGAATGGCCTCAAAATCATTAATCTCTACAAACACACACACACACACACACACACACACACACACACACACACACACACACACACACACACACACAAAGTTTCACAGTTGCCATGTCTGGGATTTGAACTCCTCCCTAACTTGTATGTTACACTATAGCATTACACAGTTATCACACACACCATGGAGTTATAGGGCTGGGAGGTGTAGCGCCTGTGAATTGCCTCAAAATCATTAATCTCTACACACACACACACATGCACACACACACACACACACACACACACACACACACACACACACACACACACAAACACACACACAAAGTTTCGCAGTTGCCATGTCTGGGATTTGAACTCCTCCCTAACTAGTATGTTACACTATAGCATTACACAGTTATCACACACACCATGGAGTTATAGGGCTGGCCCTTGTCCAAAGGGGTATTTCAAGGTGACTGACATCAGCAGGCTTGCTAAGGGAGAGCAATGGGAGGTGTAGTGACTGTGAATGGCCTCAAAATCATTAATCTCTGCACAGACACACACACACACACACACACACACACACACACACACACACACACACACACACACACACACACACACACACAGACAGACACACTTTCACAGTTGCCATGTCTTGGATTAGAACTCCTACCTAACTAGTATGATACACTTTAGCATTGCACAGTTATCACATTTGCCACTGAACTTATAGGGCTGGTCCTTGTCCAAAGGGGTATTGCAAGGTGACTGACATCAGCATGAGTGCTAACATGAGCTATGGGAAGTGCAGTGTGTGTGAATGGGCCATAAACCATTCCTCTGGAAACACACACACACAGCACTCAGTCACACACAACTTTTCATTTGACAGGACTGGATATACAAATGCTAGATGAATACTGATTTGTACTATTATGTTGCACAGTTATCACAAGCACCACAGACACTATAGGGCTGAGAGCTACCAAAAGCAAATGTCTACAGTGATTGACATCGGCACATCATGTGATATTGGCCAATTGGATGTGTGGTGGGTGGGGCAGACCTCATGATGGCTATCACTTTGTCACTGTCTGCCTCTCTCCTCCCCACATCTCTGTGTGTGTATGTGTGACCTACTATCATGTGTTGGCCTTGGAAATGTGTGAGTATTCCTATCAAATGTGTGTGCAAAGCATGAATAGTGTGCAATGTGCTGTGTGTGCACAGACATCTGCAACTGACAGAAATGTCTGTTCTAAATTGCCATTAATTGGAGACCTTAGCACAGCCTTTCTTTATAGGTTCATAGGTTCATAGGTTTATACTAGGCTATCTGCCCTAAGGCATTTATAAGCCTAGCCCAAATTATTGTGGCTTACGCCACCCCTTATATGAAAAAATACTGTGCCCATTAGTTTGTTGTGCCTCTGTCCAGCAGTGACCCAGAGATGATTCCCGGGGTAAACCTACGATCTCCCATCCACAGGTCTAGATTTCTCTTGAACAGAGTCAGCGAGGTGCTCTGCCTCACATGGACCGGGATTTTATTCCACAGCATAGGGAGTCTCTGAGTGATAAATCTATCCCTCCAGCACGTCCTATTTATATCCGTGCTAAGGTTTAAGTCGCTTGCTCTAGTGGTTTTGGTGGATTTGGATTTTTGAGGTGGAGCATGTCCATTAATTCCGGGTTGGACATGGCCTTGTATGTCAGGCACATGTCACCTCTGAGCAGACGGTATGCGACTGAATAGAGCTGGAGTTTCTTCAATCTGGCAGCATATGACAGATTTTGGAGTCCCTTTATCCTTTTGGTGAGGAACTTTTGGGGTCTCTCCAATTGCTGCAGATGTCGGGTGAGATACATCCCGAATGGGGCATTGTACTCGATCATTGGTCTGATAAGTGAAGAGTACAGGGAACAATGACCTCACTAGATCTGGATGTGAATCCCTTCATGATCAGGTGGGCAATGTAGAAGGTCTTTCTAACCACTTTAGCAATGTGAGTGTCAAAAGAAAGGCCACTGTCAACCTGGGTCCCCAGGTCCCTGATAACCTCTTCTGTGCTTAGTGGATTGCCACCTATATGGTAGCTTGGGGTTACCTTGTTTTTCCCGAAGGGTATGACTATACATTTTTGGCGTTTAACTTCAGGCCATGGCTCTGGCACCAGCTATCTGTTTCCGTGAGTCCCTTCTGAAGGATATCAGTGTCCGATGCACTTTCCACTATGGCCCAGTTTGCAGTCATCTGCAAACTTTGTCAGCCAAAGTCCTCCCATGTTGGCCTGTACTTCTGAGAAGTAGATGCCAAACAATAGGGGCCAAGGACCGAGCCCTGTGGGACACCACTTGTGACCGGCTTGGAGTCTGACACAGCGCCAGCAACTCTAACCCTGTGGGTTCTGTCCTTAAGCCAGTTTGCAACCCATCTTGTGACATATGGGTTTACATTTAAGCTGGTAAGTTTTTCTACAATACCCGAGTGGGGTATTGTGTCAAAGCCTTTGCAAGGTCAAGGTAGGCTGTATGGACTGCCTTTCCCTCATCAATGGCCTTGGTGACTATTTGAAGAAGTCGACCAAGTTCAAAAGGCATGATCTTCCCTTGACAAAGCCAAACTGGGTCGGGTCCAATGTCTGCAAGTCCCCTATATCTTTGTTTATGAGCTCCATTATGATCCTCTCCATAGCTTTGCAGACTAGACTTGTTAAGCTTATGGGGCGGTAATTACCAGGGTCCATAGAGGCGCCACCTTTGTGGAGTGGGACCACAGTTGCCGTCACGCCACTCCTTGGGCACGTATCCTGTGGTAAGGCTGAGATTAAACAGCTGCCTTATGTGCGGGTTTAATTCCTCATTTAGCTCGTGTAGCACACAGCCGGGGACACCATCCGGTCCCATTGATGCTGTGTTTTAGCTTTAGAGAGAGCAGCTTTCACCTGCGCATTTGAGATGTCCGGGAGGCTACACTCGGCTGGGATAGTTATCTCTCCTTTAGGGGAGAGGGGTGAAGTTTGCACTGAACCTGTCTGCCAGTATGTTGGCAATGTCTGTGGGTTCAGTGATTTTTGTATCATTTTGGACTAATTCTGAGCATATCTGTGAGTTTCCACCCAGGTTCCTAACATAGCTGAAAAAGGCCTTATGATTGTCCTTTGAATCCATGGCAATTTTTCTCTCAAAATTGGCCTTAGTTGATTTTATGAGTGCTCGTATTTTTTACTAATAATGATCAGGGGTGACTTCCCTTTTATGGATTTTGTTCTATCATGTAATAGCTTTCTCCTCTTATTGTAAAGTTTGTTAATGGCTGGGGTCCACCAGACTGGACGTTTGCCCTTTGTGGAAAGAGTCTTGGTTTTATTTGGGATTGCCTGATCCATGCAGTCCTGGAGGTGTTCATAGAAGGCATTTGTAAGGGCTTCCGCAGCTTGGGTTGTGGTTTCCTCTGACTCAGGGGCCTTGAAGGATACCACACCAGTCTTGAGTAGTGTGAAGTTTGCTTTAGAGAAGTTCTTCACTATGGTCTTTTGTTTGGGGTGGGGCGGGATGTGGATTTCCAGTGAGATTAGTTTATGATCAGATCTCACCAATGAGGGATATACTTCGGTGTGGAGCATTTTGTCCCCATGTTTGTGACAATGAGATCTAGTATATTTTCTCCTCTCGTGGGAACAGTGACTAGCTGTTCCATGGCATTTGAATTTATGAACTCCAGGAACCGTTGGGCTAGAAAGTTAGGGCTTGAGTAATGTTCCCAGTCTATATTCGGGTAGTTGAAGTCACCCAATATGATGGTGTTTGGAGATACATTTATACCCTCCAGTGTCTTCAGGAAGGCTGTGTGGGGTTCCTGAGTTTGAGAGGGTGGCCTGTAGCATGCTACAATTTGTAGAGCAGTTTTGCCTATTGTTAGTTGCACCTGGATGGTTTCCGAAGCTTCATGCGTTGCCACCAACCTGGAGGTGTGAGTATCCTTTATGAATATGGATACAGCCCCTCCTTTTGTGGAGTGGTCCGGGTTTTGGGGCGGAACGCATGATATGAGGTAAAACCTAATAGTGCCGGGTGCTCTCAGGAGCCTTGAACCAGGTTTCAGTTACAGCACAGACATCGATGTTCTCCATACTGAGAAGGGCCTCGAGTGCGTGCATTTTGAGATTTAGACTTCTGGCATTGAGCAGCATTACCCTCAATTTCTTCCCATTTTTGTTTTCTAGGGTGGTAGGTTTAGAATTTGAGCCTTGCCTAATAAGGGCACTATGATGGTGGCAAGAGCCTTAGCCATTATCCGGAATCCCAGGGTGACAGGTGCAAGCCGTCCCTTGCGAGCAGCGTGGCTTGTCAAGCATGTCGTCCCAGGCAGACAGACACTGGATCCCCTTTGAATGACACCAGACATTAAGCCAATTGTTAAAGCTGATCATCTTGTCTCTATATTGTGGCATCATTCTTGGTGAAGGAAGGATACTGCTCAGGGTTAGGGTCATACCTGCCTGGGCTACATAATCAGAGAGCTCCTCTATGTCTCTTTTCATGCAGTCCAGGGAGGTGCGTCTCAGGTCGTTCACACCAGCATGGACAATGACTGTGTCATATTTGTACTTGCTGTGGAGTGACCAGTGCTTGTGTTATGTGGCGGATTCTAGCGCCGATAGGCAGCTTACTGTGACCCTCTCCTTGTTCAGCCTGGTGAGTGGGACGTCAGTGTGTCTGACTATGGAGTCACCTATGACAAGTATGTTTGGTGTTGTATTTGGCCTTAAGGGCTGTGACTGCTTTGCACACTGCTTTTGTGGTTTATGTGTTGCTTGTGGGGTGTCTTGAGGTAGCAGTTGTTTGGGTGTCTGCTTTGGAGGCCTCTGCTGTTTAGGTAAATTTTTACTCAGAGCCTCGAGTATGTCTTTGTGTGTTTATGTGTTTGATTCAGTGGAGTGGTAGCATTATGTGAGGCTGGTTTTGTGGTGTGTGTAGTTGCCTTCTCCTCCTGTCTGGTCTTGCCAGTCCTGAGTTGAGAGAGCTCAGCCTCCAGTTTGGCTAAATAGCTGCATCTCTCAAGTATTTGTGTTATGTGGGAGGAGGAGAGGGTTGTCTGTGTACATGAGGCAGTTATAACATTGCCTCAAGATTCCCAGATTCACCAGCTGGACCGGAGAGGAGATTGACAACTGACCTTTGGACATGCTAGAATAATATTGGGAAATCCTTAATTGAAAACAAGGGCCAGTGGGGAGTGAGGGTGTAGTGCTTTTAATTTTTAGTGCTGACTTATATAATTGCTTTAGTGAGCAAGTGCCAGGTAACTTGAGTGCAATGTGATACAAGTAACTAAATGCAAAAACGACAAACAGTAACTTTCTTTCAAGTGAAACAAGGAAATAAGTACAGTAAGCAATGCAGATATCACTAGTGATCCACAGAAGCGCTGAGAAGTTGCGTATTAGGTGAGTTGCGTATTATGGTCATCTACACCTGTCCTGCTGGCTGAGGCTGTTGTTGGGTAGGTGAACCTCACTGACATGCATGTGTGTGTTCTATGGACACACATTGGGCCACCATATGTACTGCAGTGAGAATGTTCACCTTGTCTAGTACTGCCTACGTTGTTGATACCAGTATTTGTTATGGATTTCATGCTGCCCATTATCTGTTGCTATCACATTCAGCCACCCAATTCCCATGCATGCTCACATCCATACCTTAGATACAACTAGCAGAACATAAGCCTCCATTCAGCAATTGATAGGAAGAGTGACTTATCTTGTGGCTGTGCCAGTATTGGGGATGGTGCTGGAGGGCTTACTATGTCAGATGTACATAGTACACTCCCTATACATGGTAAAGCACAGGTAGTCATGTTTGGCATCCCTTTTACTGTATGTGCGAGTCAGAGAGAGGTGTCATTCCCTGGGTTCCTACGTTGTCAGTGTATGTGCTATGCGTTGCCTCTTTGCCAAAGCCTGGGCATACTGGGCAGGCCTCCTTCTGCCTACATGGGCAGACTCAGGTTGTTCCTTCGAGTCACTCTGGGACTGTGCTTGCCTTGGCAATGGTGGGGGGCTATGTGGCCCTGCCCTGTGCTGTTCCTGCTGCAGCTGTTTCTGCAGGATCATATTGTGTAGCATGGCACATCCAATGAAAATTTGTGTACATCTAGCTGGAGAGTACTGCAAGGCTCCACCGAATAATAGCTTCCAGGGCTGCCAGCACACACATTTATTATAATGCCCTGGGCATCGCACACGACCTAGCAGTTGATGGAGGGGAACCCCTTGCGGTTTATGTAGACCTTACTCTGCTCACTGGATGGTGCTTTGATGTGTATGTGCATGCAGTATAGCACCCACTACCTCAGGGTATTCTGCTATTTTGTGGAAGAGATGCATATTGCTGGTCAGAGCCTCATGGGTGTTGAGGAAATATAGGTGCTCCCCGGCATGTACTGACATGGCATCCAGGAATTGGTGGAGTACCCTGGATGCTGATGCCTGTGAGATCCCCATGATATCCCCAGTTGGCCTGTGGAAGGTACCTGTGGCTAGTATTCTTAAGCCTACACATACCTTGGTGTCCATTGGGATTGATTCCCCTCTGTTGGTTCTGTGTGTGTGAAGCGTGGTTGGCACATCTCAATAATTTGCTGTAGGATGTCCCTGTCCACCCTATAGCAGTTCACTATCTCCAGCTCATGTAGCCCCTGGTAGGTTACCCTGAGTCTGTACACTCTTCTCCTTCTCCTCACTGTGGGTTGGTCATCAGCATTCTCATCCTCACCACCCTCAGCCTCTTCCACGTATTGGTGTATGAGAGTGACAGAAGCCCCTATCATTTTGTTAGTTTTGTCAGATAAAATTTTCCCGTCTGTGTACACCGGTGGTGTAGAGTTTGTGGGAAAAAACAGAGTGAAAGGTGTTTGTATAGTTTATAGTAGTGTGCTGGGCTCAGCTCTGCTTCTGCCTGTGTAATTGGCTGATTCTGATATATTTCACCTGCCAGCTATGCTAGTTCCCCTTGATTGCCTTCCTACTGCTGTTTTCCCTTCCCATTGCCTTCCTGTTTAAGTCCCAAGGTGCACTGCAAATACCCAGTGCTCAAATGTGAACAGAGCTGCTATTTCCTGTTTTTTTTTTTTAAACCTGGTGCACGGCACACACACCCATTTAGGCAATGTAAACATTGCTAGGGAGCCTCAGACACACACCCTTTCCTTAGCTGTGCTTAACTAAGGGCAAACACGGGCCACAGAGCTCCAATAAGCTTACAGCATGCATGCCACTCATCCTTATGAGGTCATCTACCTCTTATGCATATACCATGGTGTTGTTGCACCTACACTGTTGGGTGCAAGCTAACAGTGAGGGGAAATCTGTGATTCAGTATCAATCCCCTCATTTGCATAAATCTGACTGCTAATGCATGGTTACAAAACTGACATTCGGCCTTCCCCCTTAGCAACCACTATTCCATGGTATTATCGTCACATGCATGCCATTGACTATTATGGCAGAATGCTGATTTTGGTTTAAAAGCTTATTTCCAACTTGTTTCTTATTTTCTGTCCGATCTCATTTGCGCACCACTGCCCTATGCTTAAATGGCCGAAATTGGCCAAAAAAAAAGTAAAAGTTATTTTTTGTAATTTTGCAGCTATTTACCATGCCAATGGCCATATATTTGGCCATTGGCATGCCTACTACATTGCTTTCTATGGAGCTGTCATGCCTCAGTTTTGTAATTTGCAGAAATGTATTCGGTTAGTAGCTAAATACATTCCTGCAGGTTACACTATTCCTGCACAGATGCCTGCCTACTTCCTGGATCAGTAATTCACCTCATTTGCATGG